>NC_069506.1:271156129-271166129 GCF_027579735.1 Bombina bombina | reverse complement strand
GTCAGGCAATTTGCTGTGTGAGACTCCCTATGCATGAATGCTCTGCTACAAGTTAACAGACATTAAAAAGCTATGCTACATTGGGTTTGTTCTTCTGGCCTCACATGGGATATGGGGTCTTTCCCTATACACTGAATGACAAAAGTAAACCAGTCAGAACTATTGGACATATTACCTCCTAGACAAAAGCCACATATGGTACTTACAGTTTGTATTGGGGACAAAGGCCCTGATATTCAAGGATTCTCCAGCTTGGAAAGAAATTGTAGTTAAAGGGCCATAATACCCAAATGTTTAAACACTTGAAAGTGATGCAGCATAGCTGTAAAAAGCTGACTAGAAAATATCTCCTGAACATCTCTATGTAAAAAAGAAAGATATTTTACCTCAAAAGTTCCTCAGTAGCCACCTCCTATTGTAAAGGATTTCTAAGCAGCATTTTAGTGTGTCTGTCCTGGGACATCTTAGGGGATGAGCCTCGTGCACTCTCATATTATTTCACCAATCAGGTAAAGGAAGCTTACTATGAAATCTCATGAGTTAAGTCAAATCTCATGAGATCACAGTAAGAGTTCATGACCTCAGCTGATGCTGATTGGCTGCTGTTCATTTCTTCATTTTTATTTTTTTTTTACCTTCAGCTGGGAGCAGGTGAAGTATATCTTTTTACACAGAACTTAATCTGCTAAGCTGAGGAGATTGTGAGGTAAAATATCTTCCTTTTTTACATAGAGATGCTCAGGTGATATTTTCCTGTCAGCTTTTTACAGTTATACTGCATCAGTTTCAAGTGATTTAGCATATGAGTATTATGTCCCTTTAAGTCTTCACAAAGGCTGATCTCACTGAATTTTCGAAAGAAAAAGGGCGGAACTCTCCAGCACGGAGAGATCTCTCATTTATGTATGTGAAGCAGAGACAAACCCAGTGCAATATAGCATTGTATGATATGAGAGTATTGTTACACTTACACTTTGTGCTTTGTATTTTATATTACTATACTTTTCAGATTGGGTCCTTTCAGTATTATTGCATTTAAGCTTTGCACTTTCTCATTTGTATTTTGAAACATTTAAGTTTTGATGTAGCGGTGATTTTACACATTCTGATTATGCTTTGAAAGTTTCTGTGTTAGTTTAATAACTTAGGGTCATACTTTGTATACAATTACATTGCACTTTGTATTCTCCCCATTGTAAACTGACAGGTTCAGAAAGTGGGAGGGACAGGGCAGTTCCCTGGGCTGAACAGCAGAGTTCCCAGGGAAATTTTCTAAGCATTTTAAACAAGCTGGTCTAGCTTCATTGCTTTCTATGGAAGGCATCTCTCATCTCTCTGGGATTTCCAGGTTTCTCCCCTTTTCTTAGAAAAAATAGTGAGTTCTGCCCCTGTGAAGTCAGCACTATATTCTCTCTCCTAATAAGAGAATGTTTGATTATCTGGCCCATAGAAAGTAATGACGCTCGCTGGGAAACTGATGTTTTTTCGTTTTAATTTAAATAAAAGATATGCAAAGTGCAATCTAATTTATAAAATATACACACAAATTAATATATATATATATTATATATATATATATACATACATACACACACATACACACACAAAGTATGAGTCTAATTTGTTGAAGGCATAATCAGAATTTGAAAAATCACAATCCTAAATACACTGCAAAGTTTAAATGTAATAAAATTTAATCTGAAGTGTCAATTAATATAAAATAGAAAGCACAAAGTGTAAATACAAAGAACAACACGGAAGGGGCGCCAATGGTGCAGATCAATGAGGGTTTCTGAAGATGTACCAATGTACAGTGATAACAGGGTACTCACAATAGATGAGGGCATTCAATCATGCCAGTAGAGACGGGCTGGATTTTGGCAGCAATCCAGCTGGCTGAACAAGTAGGCAGCTCTCTATCAGTATCCAAACGGAGACAGGCTAAAGAAGTGAAACAAAGTACAGAGGCGCCAATGGTGCAGATCAATGGTGGTATAAGGCACAATAACACCCCAATATGCACAGGATACTCACATGTAGTGAAGGCAATCAATCTTGCCCATAGAGACAGGCTGGATTTCACAGCAGTCCAGCTAGCTGTTCCAAGGTGTGGTAACAGATGGGTGGGTATTAGAGTATTGGTACTCTATAGTAGCATAGCAGCAAGAAGTGGTAGTTAAAACACTTAGAGTGGATATGGTAAAAAGTAAATTTATTTAAAAAATATAAAAAATATATATATAACAATACCACTCATCTCAGTGTTAAAACATATATCTTAAACATAAAGATTACATGCAACGCGTTTCTCAGATATACTGTTTCCTCAGGCATGTTATTACACAATTCTTAACCTCCTTATATAGGGCTATGCTACTATGAATACACCCACATCCCACCCCCACCAATCATTCGAATTATAACCAATCAGGGGCCATCATTTCACAATGTCGCCGCCCTAATTACAATATACTGCATAAATTCTATATGTATATTCAAATAGTCTTTCAAACAAGTGAATAAGCTGAATGTTTCTAAATTTGTATTCTTATATACATTTGTATTGTCCAAATACCTAACATTTTGTGATCGAAAATTTGCAATCTATGCTATTCGTAATTTCTAAAATATCATAGGATGGCTTGGTTGTCAATCACTCTATGGTCAGATGACTTGCAAGATGGACCCGTTCATTTGTCTATATAGCTGTCACTCATATCGAGAATTCGCGCTTAGATTCCTATTTTTGTTCCTACCCATTTCCACACTGTCACTCTGGGTGCGCATGTCCAATCAGAGTACTGACTGGAGACGCGCCTCCACCACCAATGCGTGATGTAATGTACCGTGATTGGCGTGCACTGAAGTGTATCATGCCAATTCACGGACGAAGGTAAACAGAGTCTTCCATTGGTCTAACCTGCAATCACATGGTAGAGATATTCGTATCTTCACCACTAGTATTGCAGGCTGTCAGTATGACTTAGGGAAGTGTAATGGTTGGCGGCGGCCAACCATAAAGGCAAAACTCCCATTGGTCCTGCCTGTGTTCTTATCGGATGGACTGTGACTATTGGTCCGTGGGGGGAAAAACCAAGATATGTACTATAGTTAGAGCCGATTGCTCTCTAGACTATTGTTCTACTATATTGTGTAATTCTGTTTATAAAACCAGCCCCACAGTGAAGCACCCACTTGAGGGGAGTACCAATTCCCATGCCAACAGATAGGTTATTTGACTTATTGACATGTGTCAAATGTACATGTCAGGAATAAGTCAGATATAACAAATAGTGTTTATATATATCTCCCTCTCTCTCATTGCCTATATGTGTTCTTAAATACAAAGACAAATGTAATAAATTCAAATACCATGCATAATAATATAAATGTGTCTGTATAATGTTAAAGTGCAATTCTAAATAATTGGCTCCAAATATTACAAAAAGTGCTAGATAATAATTAGTATTCTCTAGTGGCTGTAAGTTCAATGGTGAATATTATGTTCTCTCTATATAAGGAAATGTGCCTAAATTACATAACAATGCTGTACAATGACTCCCTTGTGCAGAAAGTGAGATTATGTAAATAGATTATTATAATGACCCCCTTATCGGGAGTGTCAGTGTGAATGATGGCTATTAAAAAGACATATAAATTACAAGTGATATGTATCTGGGTGTATAGTGTTATGATATTAACTTTATAGATTTACTCCCTATGAAGGGATGTAGACGTGTGCCTAGAAGAAAATTATAATTAAAATTTGACATATCAATATAATGACAGGATACCGATGATCCCTAGTCTAAGGTGTTGTTGTGAATGAAAACTGATAGTGATACCTAAAATGGGGGGTGTGAATACTAGTGGCAGGGTTATATTTTAATATAATGGTAAGTATATTACATTGGAGGTGAGCTGTGTTCATCTAGGGACAGTGGCATATGAAGTACAACCTAATATACAGTTTCCATATACAGATATATAGTGACCAAATACTAAGATCCTTACTAATGAGGAGCAATGATCGATTGTGCAGAAATGCAACTAAGCAAATACTATGGAGTCAATGACTATATTAAGCCCCGTGGGAAACAATGTTTGGAATTTAAATATCCAATATGTTTCCCTTTGTCTCAAACGGGTGAATCTATTATAGTGATGGCTGATTGGGATACTTTCTAGTGGCGTAATGCTAAATGAGCATCCACCTTGTATGGTTTTGATGCACTTGTGCCTAGAGACACTATGTTTGATCGAATTTTTAATTATATTTCTTTTATGCTCTCCCCATCTCAGTGAGATGGGGAGAGCATAAAAGAAATATAATTAAAAATTCGATCAAACATAGTGTCTCTAGGCACAAGTGCATCAAAACCATACAAGGTGGATGCTCATTTAGCATTACGCCACTAGAAAGTATCCCAATCAGCCATCACTATAATAGATTCACCCGTTTGAGACAAAGGGAAACATATTGGATATTTAAATTCCAAACATTGTTTCCCACGGGGCTTAATGAAGTCATTGACTCCATAGTATTTGCTTAGTTGCATTTCTGCACAATCGATCATTGCTCCTCATTAGTAAGGATCTTAGTATTTGGTCACTATATATCTGTATATGGAAACTGTATATTAGGTTGTACTTCATATGCCACTGTCCCTAGATGAACACAGCTCACCTCCAATGTAATATACTTACCATTATATTAAAATATAACCCTGCCACTAGTATTCACACCCCCCATTTTAGGTATCACTATCAGTTTTCATTCACAACAACACCTTAGACTAGGGATCATCGGTATCCTGTCATTATATTGATATGTCAAATTTTAATTATAATTTTCTTCTAGGCACACGTCTACATCCCTTCATAGGGAGTAAATCTATAAAGTTAATATCATAACACTATACACCCAGATACATATAACTTGTAATTTATATGTCTTTTTAATAGCCATCATTCACACTGACACTCCCGATAAGGGGGTCATTATAATAATCTATTTACATAATCTCACTTTCTGCACAAGGGAGTCATTGTACAGCATTGTTATGTAATTTAGGCACATTTCCTTATATAGAGAGAACATAATATTCACCATTGAACTTACAGCCACTAGAGAATACTAATTATTATCTAGCACTTTTTGTAATATTTGGAGCCAATTATTTAGAATTGCACTTTAACATTATACAGACACATTTATATTATTATGCATGGTATTTGAATTTATTACATTTGTCTTTGTATTTAAGAACACATATAGGCAATGAGAGAGAGGGAGATATATATAAACACTATTTGTTATATCTGACTTATTCCTGACATGTACATTTGACACATGTCAATAAGTCAAATAACCTATCTGTTGGCATGGGAATTGGTACTCCCCTCAAGTGGGTGCTTCACTGTGGGGCTGGTTTTATAAACAGAATTACGCAATATAGTAGAACAATAGTCTAGAGAGCAATCGGCTCTAACTATATTACATATCTTGGTTTTTCCCCCCACGGACCAATAGTCACAGTCCATCCGATAAGAACACAGGCAGGACCAATGGGAGTTTTGCCTTTATGGTTGGCCGCCGCCAACCATTACACTTCCCTAAGTCATACTGACAGCCTGCAATACTAGTGGTGAAGATACGAATATCCCTACCATGTGATTGCAGGTTAGACCAATGGGAGACTCTGTTTACCTTCGTCCGTGAATTGGCATGATACACTTCAGTGCACGCCAATCACGGTACATTACATCACGCATTGGTGGTGGAGGCGCGTCTCCAGTCAGTACTCTGATTGGACATGCGCACCCAGAGTGACAGTGTGGAAATGGGTAGGAACAAAAATAGGAATCTAAGCGCGAATTCTCGATATGAGTGACAGCTATATAGACAAATGAACGGGTCCATCTTGCAAGTCATCTGACCATAGAGTGATTGACAACCAAGCCATCCTATGATATTTTAGAAATTACGAATAGCATAGATTGCAAATTTTCGATCACAAAATGTTAGGTATTTGGACAATACAAATGTATATAAGAATACAAATTTAGAAACATTCAGCTTATTCACTTGTTTGAAAGACTATTTGAATATACATATAGAATTTATGCAGTATATTGTAATTAGGGCGGCGACATTGTGAAATGATGGCCCCTGATTGGTTATAATTCGAATGATTGGTGGGGGTGGGATGTGGGTGTATTCATAGTAGCATAGCCCTATATAAGGAGGTTAAGAATTGTGTAATAACATGCCTGAGGAAACAGTATATCTGAGAAACGCGTCACATGTAATCTTTATGTTTAAGATATATGTTTTAACACTGAGATGAGTGGTATTGTTATATATATATTTTTTATATTTTTTAAATAAATTTACTTTTTACCATATCCACTCTAAGTGTTTTAACTACCACTTCTTGCTGCTATGCTACTATAGAGTACCAATACTCTAATACCCACCCATCTGTTACCACACCTTGGAACAGCTAGCTGGACTGCTGTGAAATCCAGCCTGTCTCTATGGGCAAGATTGATTGCCTTCACTACATGTGAGTATCCTGTGCATATTGGGGTGTTATTGTGCCTTATACCACCATTGATCTGCACCATTGGCGCCTCTGTACTTTGTTTCACTTCTTTAAAGTGTAAATACAGTAGAACTCTCATGTCATACAGTGCTGTACTGCACTGGGTGTGTCTCTCCTTCACATACAGAAATGCAGGAAATACCCCTTGAAGAAGTAAAGCAAAATCTGCCTTTTGATTATTTCAATAGGGATCTTGCAGTGCTGGAGAATCATTTTGGAGTGGAGAGGTTTTGAATATCAGGGGCAAAGAGAGATTTACCAGATGGAATGTGTTCCTCCCTTACATAATAACAGTAGTATATACAGAAGGGGGTGACACAGGCCAGTATTTTTTCTTCCTGCATGTGTTTATTGCATGGATTGTGTTTATTAATGTGGAGTAACTGGGATTAACTATGTTGCAAATTTGCAAATATGTATAGTGTGCATTAGTGTGTACTGTGTAATAGTACAGTTTATACACATGTAATAAGCATGGTGTGTGTATAATGATACTGAGTATATATACACTTGTAATGAGCATGGTGTGTGTATAATGATACTGAGTATATATACACTTGTAATGAGCATGGTGTGTGTATAATGATACTGAGTATATATACACTTGTAATGAGCATGGTGTGTGTATAATGATACTGAGTATATATACACATGTAATAAGCATGGTGTGTGTATAATGATACTGAGTATATATACACATATAATGAGCATGGTGTGTGTATAATGATACTGAGTATATATACACTTGTAATGAGCATGGTGTGTGTATAATGATACTGAGTATATATACACTTGTAATGAGCATGGTGTGTGTATAATGATACTGAGTATATATACACTTGTAATGAGCATGGTGTGTGTATAATGATACTGAGTATATATACACATATAATGAGCATGGTGTGTGTATAATGATACTGAGTATATATACACTTGTAATGAGCATGGTGTGTGTATAATGATACTGAGTATATATACACTTGTAATGAGCATGGTGTGTGTATAATGATACTGAGTATATATATACTTGTAATGAGCATGGTGTGTGTATAATGATACTGAGTATATATATACTTGTAATGAGCATGGTGTGTGTATAATGATACTGAGTATATATACACTTGTAATGAGCATGGTGTGTGTATAATGATACTGAGTATATATACACATATAATGAGCATGGTGTGTGTATAATGATACTGAGTATATATACACTTGTAATGAGCATGGTGTGTGTATAATGATACTGAGTATATATACACTTGTAATGAGCATGGTGTGTGTATAATGATACTGAGTATATATACACATGTAATGAGCATGGTGTGTGTATAATGATACTGAGTATATATATATATACTTGTAATGAGCATGGTGTGTGTATAATGATACTGAGTATATATACACTTGTAATGAGCATGGTGTGTGTATAATGATACTGAGTATATATACACATGTAATGAGCGTATAATGATACTGAGTATATATACACTTGTCACACTGCACTGTATGATCATACACAATATTTATAGTGTTTAAGAGTTTAGTTACGTGTAATGAAACAACTTTGCAATAAACATATTATTATTTTGCTCCATTTTCACATAATTTAGCTCTGAATTTTTTTCTAATTCTCTGAACTTAAAATCCACCTTGCTGACTTATCAAGGCTAACTCTGCTACATCAATTTTCCTAATTGTCTTTTACTTGTGACAGCTGCAGAACAATGCACTTTATACTAATCTAATGACTGTAGTTAGCCTTGTTTCTGCAGACTAAAGCCCTGATTGGCTCCTCCAAATAAGGCAAGTGGTGGGTGGAGTTTGGCTGTTGACAAACGATTGCTGCAAACAAGATAGAATTTGTTTTAAAAATGTTTAGCTTTGACTGATATGTTTTTCTATAGCAGCACAACAGACATGACTTATAATTACAATCGCCTAGATTTAGAGTTTTGTCGGTAAAGACCTGCGGTGCTAACGAGGCTTTTTTTTCCAGCGCACCCTTAAGACAACGCTGGTATTTAGAGTTGTCTGAATGGCTGCATTAGCCTCAGAAAAGGGAGCGTTGAGCATAATTTAGCTCCACTTCAACCCTCAATACCAGCGTTGCTTATGGTAGCGGTAAGCTGGAAAAATGTGCTCGTGCACGATATCCCCATAGGAATCAATTTGGGAGAGCCGGCTGAAAAAAACCCTAACACCTGCAAAAAAGCAGCGTTCAGCTCCTAACGCAGCCCCATTGTTTCCTATGGGGAAACACTTTCTAAGTCTGCACCTAACACCCTAACATGAACCCCGAGTCTAAACACCCCTAACCTTACACTTAACCCCTAATCTGACGCCCCTGCTATCGCTGACACCTACATTATACTATTAACCCCTAATCTGCCGCTCCGGACACCGCCGCCACCTACATTATCGCTATGAACCCCTAATCTACTGCCCCTAACATCGCTGACACCTACATTATAGTTATTAACCCCTAATCTGCCCCTCCCACGTCTCTGCCACCTACCTACACTTATTAAACCCTAATCTGCCGACCGGACCTCGCCGCCACTATAATAAATGTATTAACCCCTAAACCGCCGCATTCCCGCCTCACAAACACTATAATAAATTTTATTAACCCCTAATCTGCCCTCCCTAACATCGCCGCCACCTAACTACAATTATTAACCCCCTAATCTCACGCCCCCAACGTCGCCGCTACTATAATAAAGTTATTAACCCCTAAACCGAAGTCTAACCCTAACCCCCCCTAAATTAAATATAATTTAAATTAATCTAAATAAATTTACTATAATTAAATAAATTATTCCTATTTAAAACTAAATACTTACCTATAAAATAAACCCTAATATAGCTACAATATAACTAATAGTTACATTGTAGCTATTTTAGGATTTATATTTATTTTACAGGCAACTTTGTATTTATTTTAACTAGGTACAATAGCTATTAAATAGTTAATAACTATTTAATAGCTACCTAGTTAAAATAATTACAAAATTACCTGTAAAATAAATCCTAACCTAAGTTACAAATACACCTAACACTACACTATCAATAAATTAATTAAATAAATTACCTACAATTAGCTAAACTAAAATACAATTAAATAAACTAAACTATAATACAAAAAACAAACACTAAATTACAGAAAATAAAAAAAAATTACAAGAAGTTAAACTAATTACACCTAATCTAAGCCCCCTAATAAAATAAAAAAGCCCCCCAAAATAATAAAATGCCCTACCCTATTCTAAATTATAAAGTAATCAGCTTTTTTACCAGCCCTTAAAAGGGCTTTTTGCGGGGCATTGCCCCAAAGTAATCAGCTCTTTTACCTGTAAAAAAAATACAACCCCCCCCCAACATTAAAACCC
>NC_069506.1:271128629-271151129 GCF_027579735.1 Bombina bombina | reverse complement strand
TTCAGATAGAGTATGAATTTTTAAGCAACTTTCTAATTTACTCCTATTATCAAATTTTCTTTATTCTCTTGGTATCTTTATTTGAAATGCAAGAATCATCTAAGTTTAGATGCCGGCCCATTTTGGTGAACAACCTGGGTTGTCCTTGCTGATTGGTGGAAAATATCCATCCATCAATCAAAAAGTGCTGTCCAGAGTTCTTAACCCAAAAAAGCTTAGATGGCTTTTATTTCAAATAAAGATAGCAAGAGAATGAAGAAAGATTGATAATAGGAGTAAATTAGAAAGTTGCTTAAAATTGCATGCTCTATCTGAATCAGAAAAGAAAAAAATTGGGTTCAGTGTCCCTTTAACATAAATGGCATGCAGATGTTTCTTAATTTCACTGTTGATATCAGTTTTACCAGTTACACAACCTGACAAGTAGGAAACAAGCTTCCTGAGCAAATCGTATTTTTATTGTGGTGGCATTAAAGGTTTTGTTTTCTGGTCTCCATCTCTATTCTGATACTATTTTCTTTATTGGATACTTTAATCTTTATTAGAATTGATCTTGATCCCTTTATGCTTATCAATATGATGCTCTTCCTCCTATTCGAGATATTGCTTGTATCAAAACAACCATGTCCTACTCATGGATTAAATAAATGTAAATATTCTATGAAATACTGTTTTTGTTTATATAAAGGGATCCGTTTTTTCCCTGTACACTGTTATATAGTGCAACCTTTTCCTACTCTGATTTTGGATTCATTTTTAGATTTGAAGGAATAGGTTATATTTGAAAATTATTAAGCGTAAATCCTTTGGAATGTTAGTGTAAATATGGCAATTCCAAGTCTATGTGATGGCTTCTAACATCAATAATGGACACTGGAAACCCCCCTTACTCCTTTTTGGTGTATTCAGTGAACTCTGTGTGACCTATGTTTAAAGGTTGTTGAAAAAGATTATGTGAAGGGTGTAACGTTATCTACTTATAGGTGGATTTTTCTTATCATGGCTCTTTTTTTCTAACCAGAATGTGCTTTATAGACACCTTTTCATCAGTACAACGTGGTTTAAAGGATTTTACTTTTTTCAGCCACATCATGCTGTTTGGTTTACAATTTTATTAAAAACACCACGTGCTGTTCATATCTGACCTTTTAGGAGACACTTCCAATAAATTAAAAATACATTATAATCATTAAGTAATATGTTAGACTGTATTTTGACCCTACTGTGTCTCCTGCCTATGTAAGTTGACATTATGGGATATGGTTAAATTTGTTGCTTTAAATTGTATTTCATTCCAGTGGCATAAAGAGTCCACAAATCCATTCTAATTACTAGTGGGAATTCAACTCCTGGTCACCAGGAGAAGGCAAAGAACACCCTAGCAAAGCTGTTAAGTATCACTCCCACTTCCCATAAACCCCCAGTCATTCATCCGAAGGAATATGGAAAGAGAAGAGGACACAAAGGTTATAGAGGTGTCTGAGGTTTAGAAAATGACAAAAGCCTTTTTAAAACAAATTAAGGGCGGGTCGTGGACTCTCCATGCCAGGAAAGAAAATAATTTATCAGGTAAGCTTAAATTTTGTTTTCTTTCCAATGGCATGGAGAGTCCACAAATCCATTTTAATTACTAGTGGAAACAAATACCCAAGCTAGAGGACACAGAATGGAAGGGAGGGAGAATAAGACAGAAGGCACCACCGCTTGAAGAACTTGAAGTATCACTCCCACTTCCCATAAACCCTCAGTCATTCTTTGCCCTGTACATCAGGAGGATGTGCGAAGATGGTGTCTGAAGATATTTAATCCTTTAAAGGGTACTTTTCCCTGCAAGCAAGAATTGGAGCTATGCTGTGTCCATGTAATCCTCTTTAGTAAGAGTAATGTTGGCTTTTAGTAGTTGGAACACAGCGAGGTAGTCTTTGATTCTCTTCCAACATTTATGCTACCCCTCTATAGAGAACCAGGGTTGGTTACTCTGCTTTTCATTTTCTACAGGTCCCTGTCAGAGGTCGGCTGAGTCTGTTATACCTGAGGAGCTGTTTCCTGCCCTGCAGCTGGATCCACAGGTAAGTTCTTTTTGCCTTCTAGAGTTGGAAGGACTCGGCACACTGGAGGTTAAATTCCTCTGTGGACAACATATGAGACATAATTATCCTTTCTTATGGGGATATACATTTGGGCAGCACTGACAGGGTACTGAAATTGCTTTAATGGAGCTTAATGGGTTAATGGATTCTCCCCTTTTTAATTGAGGCTGCCTATGAGAGGGGCTTTTGGGCTAAGTTTTTATTGCCCTTATAGTGTGTGGTTTTTACTGCCTCTATGTGGATCATAGGAAGGAGCTAAAAGTTTATAGGACTGATGACATTACTCGTTTCTTTTTATTATGAGGCCGCATCTTCACATTAAGGTACTTTAATATTATAGTGTAGCGGATCTCGCACGCTTTTTGCTGTGGCGCAGCAAGTTTTTCTTATATTGCGATCATGTGATTGCTCTCCACTATTCGGATTCTCTACACTGCCGGCTTGGAGAGCGGAGCGGAGCTGCAGATTCCAGCATCGTCTGAGAGTGTTTAGCGGTCATAGATCGCATCCTCAACTTATTATTCTGATCTATCTGTGCTTTAGATCTACAGTGGGTTCCCTGGTCACCGGAGTGGTAAGTCTCCTCAGCAAGACTGAGGTATAGCGGTGCATTTTTTCTCCTAGGGGTTTGATTGCCAACTTTTTTTAATTTCCAGTCAAGAAGTACTAAGGAAATGTTTTATTAATTAGGTTTAATAAAGTTTTTATAATTGCTTTTGGGAATCTCTTTTCAGCAAGATGAATGCTGATAAAAACCTTGCTCTGTCGTTTGACAAATGTTTATATTGCTTGGAGGCTCAGATTATTCCTCCTGTGCAGTTTTGTTCCACATGCTTAAATAAGACGTTAATGTCTAAAAAAAAAAAACAGATTCCCTCTCAGAGCCATCTGTCTCTCAGGATAATGTTGTCCATGCCATGCCTTAGCTTTCTCCTCAAATGTCCCAAGCTTCAACAGTTTCATAAGCAGTGCCCTGCAGTTCCTCTCAACCTGTTCCTGGGGGTGTATATTTGCCAGGTGATTTTGCTGTGCAACTGACTTCTGTAGTCTCTGCAGCTTTGAGTGCCTTACCTATTGCTGGTAAGAGAAAATCTAAGAACATCCCTAAACCTAAGACTGCGTTAGTCAGTCTGTCTCGGTTGTCTGAGGAGGAGCATTCCTCTGAGGGCAAGATCTCTGACTCTGAATCTGCTGTTGCTAGTACAGCGGACCCGAGGAGGTACATTTTAGATTTTAGCTTGAACACCTCCATTTACTTTTAAAAGAGGTTCTAGCTACATTGGAAGACTCTGAAACTATAGTCACAGAGACCCCTAAAAGGGCTAAAAAACTTTGATGTCAAACCTACATATGTGGAAGTATTTCCTATTCCAGATCGCATGTCTGACATTATAGCTCAGGAATGGGGAAGCCGGGTGTTCCTTTTTCCCCGTCTTCTGTTTTTAAAAAGATGTTTCCTGTTGCTAACTCTGTGCGTGATCTTTGGCGCACCGTTCCTAAAATAGAGGGCACTATATCCACTTTAGCCAAGAGAATCACTATTTCTCTTGAGGATAGTTCCTCATTTAAGGACCCTATGGATAGGAAACTGGAAGGTTTCTTGATGTTTCTTCATCAGGGTCTACAGTGGCAACCAGTTGCTAGTATTGCGACAGTTGCCAGTGCAGCCTCTTATTGGTGTGACTCTTTGTCTGATCTGATTTAGGAGGAGACTACAATAGAGGAGATCCAGCATAGGATCAAAGCTTTAATGCTGGCTAATATCTTTATATGTGATGCCAGAATGCAAGTAGTTCGTTTGGGGGCAAAGATTTCTAGCTTTGCCATACTTTCTCGCAGAGCCCTGTGGCTAAAGTCTTGGTCTGCTGTTGTAACTTCAAAGTCTAAACTTCTGTCTCTGCCCTTTAAGGGCAAGACTTTATTTGGTCCTGGGCTGGCTGAAATCATTTCCACAGTTACTGGTGGAAAGGGAGCCTTCCTGCCACAGGGCAAGAAGGGTAGACCCAAGGGTCGCCAAAATTCTAATTTCTCCAACATAGGTGTGTCCGGTCCACGGCGTCATCCTTACTTGTGGGATATTCTCTTCCCCAACAGGAAATGGCAAAGAGCCCAGCAAAGCTGGTCACATGATCCCTCCTAGGCTCCGCCTACCCCAGTCATTCTCTTTGCCGTTGTACAGGCAACATCTCCACGGAGATGGCTTAGAGTTTTTTAGTGTTTAACTGTAGTTTTTCATTATTCAATCAAGAGTTTGTTATTTTCAAATAGTGCTGGTACGTACTATTTACTCAGAAACAGAAAAGAGATGAAGAATTCTGTTTGTATGAGGAAAATGATTTTAGCAACCGTAACTAAAATCCATGGCTGTTCCACACAGGACTGTTGAGAGCATTAACTTCAGTTGGGGGAACAGTTTGCAGTCCTTTGCTGCTTGAGGTATGACACATTCTAACAAGACGATGTAATGCTGGAAGCTGTCATTTTCCCTATGGGATCCGGTAAGCCATGTTTATTACGATTGTAAATAAGGGCTTCACAAGGGCTTATTTAGACTGTAGACATTTTTTGGGCTAAATCGATTGATATTAACACTTATTTAGCCTTGAGGAATCATTTATTCTGGGTATTTTGATATAATAATATCGGCAGGCACTGTTTTAGACACCTTATTCTTTAGGGGCTTTCCCAAAGCATAGGCAGAGTCTCATTTTCGCGCCGGTGTTGCGCACTTGTTTTTGAGAGGCATGGCATGCAGTCGCATGTGAGAGGAGCTCTGATACTTATAAAAGACTTCTGAAGGCATCATTTGGTATCGTATTCCCCTTGGGTTTGGTTGGGTCTCAGCAAAGCAGATACCAGGGACTGTAAAGGGGTTAAAGCTTAAAACGGCTCCGGTTCCGTTATTTTAAGGGTTAAAGCTTCCAAAATTGGTGTGCAATATTTTCAAGGCTTTAAGACACTGTGGTGAAAGTTTGGTGAATTTTGAACAATTCCTTCATGTTTTTTCGCAATTGCAGTAATAAAGTGTGTTCAGTTTAAAATTTAAAGTGACAGTAACGGTTTTATTTCAAAACGTTTTTTGTACTTTCTTATCAAGTTTATGCCTGTTTAACATGTCTGAACTACCAGATAGACTGTGTTCTGAATGTGGGGAAGCCAGAATTCCTATTCATTTAAATAAATGTGATTTATGTGATAATGACAATGATGCCCAAGATGATTCCTCAAGTGAGGGGAGTAAGCATGGTACTGCATCATTCCCTCCTTCGTCTACACGAGTCTTGCCCACTCAGGAGGCCCCTAGTACATCTAGCGCGCCAATACTCCTTACTATGCAACAATTAACGGCTGTAATGGATAATTCTGTCAAAAACATTTTAGCCAAAATGAACCCTTGCCAGCGTAAGCGTGGATGCTCTGTTTTAGTTACTGAAGAGCATGACGACGCTGATATTAATATCTCTGAAGGGCCCCTAACCCAATCTGAGGGGGCCAGGGAGGTTTTGTCTGAGGGAGAAATTACTGATTTAGGGAACATTTCTCAGCAGGCTGAATCTGATGTGATTACTTTTAAATTTAAATTGGAACATCTCCGCATTTTGCTTAAGGAGGTATTATCCACTCTGGATGATTGTGAAAATTTGGTCATCCCAGAGAAACTATGTAAAATGGACAAGTTCCTAGAGGTGCCGGGGCTCCCAGAAGCTTTTCCTATACCCAAGCGGGTGGCGGACATTGTTAATAAAGAATGGGAAAGGCCCGGTATTCCTTTCGTCCCTCCCCCCATATTTAAAAAATTGTTTCCTATGGTCGACCCCAGAAAGGACTTATGGCAGTCAGTCCCCAAGGTCGAGGGAGCGGTTTCTACTTTAAACAAACGCACCACTATTCCCATAGAGGATAGTTGTGCTTTCAAAGATCCTATGGATAAAAAATTAGAAGGTTTGCTTAAAAAGATGTTTGTTCAGCAGGGTTACCTTCTACAACCCATTTCATGCATTGTCCCTGTCACTACAGCCGCATATTTCTGGTTTGATGAACTGATTAAGGTGCTCGATAGTGACTCTCCTCCTTATGAGGAGATTATGGACAGAGTCAATGCTCTCAAATTGGCTAATTCTTTCACTCTAGACGCCTCTTTGCAATTGGCTAAGTTAGCGGCTAAGAATTCTGGGTTTGCTATTGTGGCACGCAGAGCGCTTTGGTTGAAATCTTGGTCGGCTGATGCGTCTTCCAAGAACAAGCTACTAAACATTCCTTTCAAGGGGAAAACGCTGTTTGGTCCTGACTTGAAAGAGATTATCTCTGATATCACTGGGGGCAAGGGCCATGCCCTTCCTCAGGATCGGCCTTTCAAGGCAAAAAATAGACCTAATTTTCGTCCCTTTCGTAAAAACGGACCAGCCCAAGGTGCTGCGTCCTCTAAGCAAGAGGGTAATACTTCTCAGGCCAAGCCAGCTTGGAGACCAATGCAAGGCTGGAACAAGGGAAAGCAGGCAAAGAAACCTGCCACTGCTACCAAGACAGCATGAAATATCGGCCCCCGATCCGGGACCGGATCTGGTGGGGGGCAGACTCTCTCTCTTCGCTCAGGCTTGGGCAAGAGATGTTCTGGATCCTTGGGCGCTAGAAATAGTCTCCCAGGGTTATCTTCTGGAATTCAAGGGACTTCCCCCAAGGGGAAGGTTCCACAGGTCTCAGTTGTCTTCAGACCACATAAAAAGACAGGCGTTCTTACATTGTGTAGAAGACCTGTTAAAAATGGGAGTGATTCATCCTGTTCCATTGAGAGAACAAGGGATGGGGTTCTACTCCAATCTGTTCATAGTTCCCAAAAAAGAGGGAACATTCAGACCAATCCTAGATCTCAAGATCTTAAACAAATTTCTCAAGGTCCCATCTTTCAAGATGGAAACCATTCGAACTATCCTTCCTTCCATCCAGGAAGGTCAATTCATGACCACGGTGGATTTAAAGGATGCGTATCTACATATTCCTATCCACAAGGAACATCATCGGTTCCTAAGGTTTGCATTCCTGGACAAACATTACCAGTTCGTGGCGCTTCCTTTCGGATTAGCCACTGCTCCAAGGATTTTCACAAAGGTACTAGGGTCCCTTCTAGCTGTGCTAAGACCAAGGGGCATTGCAGTAGTACCTTACCTGGACGACATTCTGATTCAAGCGTCGTCCCTCCCTCGAGCAAAGGCTCACACGGACATCGTCCTGGCCTTTCTCAGATCGCACGGCTGGAAAGTGAACGTGGAAAAGAGTTCTCTATCCCCGTCAACAAGGGTTCCCTTCTTGGGAACAATTATAGACTCCTCAGAAATGAGGATTTTTCTAACAGAGGCCAGAAAGACAAAGCTTCTGGACTCTTGTCGAATACTTCATTCCGTTCCTCTTCCTTCCGTAGCTCAGTGCATGGAAGTGATCGGGTTGATGGTAGCGGCAATGGACATAGTTCCTTTTGCGCGCATTCATCTAAGACCATTACAACTGTGCATGCTCAGTCAGTGGAATGGGGACTATACAGACTTGTCTCCAAAGATACAAGTAAATCAGAGGACCAGAGACTCACTCCGTTGGTGGCTGTCCCTGGACAACCTGTCACGAGGGATGACATTCCACAGACCAGAGTGGGTCATTGTCACGACCGACGCCAGTCTGATGGGCTGGGGCGCGGTCTGGGGATCCCTGAAAGCTCAGGGTCTTTGGTCTCGGGAAGAATCTCTTCTACCGATAAATATTCTGGAACTGAGAGCGATATTCAATGCTCTCAAGGCTTGGCCTCAGCTAGCGAGGACCAAGTTCATACGGTTTCAATCAGACAACATGACGACTGTTGCGTACATCAACCATCAGGGGGGAACAAGGAGTTCCCTAGCGATGGAAGAAGTGACCAAGATTATTCTATGGGCGGAGTCTCACTCCTGCCACCTGTCTGCTATCCACATCCCGGGAGTGGAAAATTGGGAAGCGGATTTTCTGAGTCGTCAGACATTGCATCCGGGGGAGTGGGAACTCCATCCGGAAATCTTTGCCCAAGTCACTCAACTTTGGGGCATTCCAGACATGGATCTGATGGCCTCTCGTCAGAACTTCAAAGTTCCTTGCTACGGGTCCAGATCCAGGGATCCCAAGGCGGCTCTAGTGGATGCACTAGTAGCACCTTGGACCTTCAAACTAGCTTATGTGTTCCCGCCGTTTCCTCTCATCCCCAGGCTGGTAGCCAGGATCAATCAGGAGAGGGCGTCGGTGATCTTGATAGCTCCTGCGTGGCCACGCAGGACTTGGTATGCAGATCTGGTGAATATGTCGTCGGCTCCACCTTGGAAGCTACCTTTGAGACGAGACCTTCTTGTTCAGGGTCCGTTCGAACATCCGAATCTGGTTTCACTCCAGCTGACTGCTTGGAGATTGAACGCTTGATTTTATCGAAGCGAGGTTTCTCAGATTCTGTTATCGATACTCTTGTTCAGGCCAGAAAGCCTGTAACTAGAAAGATTTACCACAAAATTTGGAAAAAATATATCTGTTGGTGTGAATCTAAAGGATTCCCTTGGGACAAGGTTAAGATTCCTAGGATTCTATCCTTCCTTCAAGAAGGATTGGAAAAAGGATTATCGGCAAGTTCCCTGAAGGGACAGATTTCTGCCTTGTCGGTGTTACTTCACAAAAAACTGGCAGCTGTGCCAGATGTTCAAGCCTTTGTTCAGGCTCTGGTTAGAATCAAGCCTGTTTACAAACCTTTGACTCCTCCTTGGAGTCTCAATTTAGTTCTTTCAGTTCTTCAGGGGGTTCCGTTTGAACCCTTACATTCCGTTGATATTAAGTTATTATCTTGGAAAGTTTTGTTTTTAGTTGCAATTTCTTCTGCTAGAAGAGTTTCAGAATTATCTGCTCTGCAGTGTTCTCCTCCTTATCTGGTGTTCCATGCAGATAAGGTGGTTTTACGTACTAAACCTGGTTTTCTTCCGAAAGTTGTTTCTAACAAAAACATTAACCAGGAGATTATCGTACCTTCTCTGTGTCCGAAACCAGTTTCAAAGAAGGAACGCTTGTTGCACAATTTGGATGTTGTTCGCGCTCTAAAATTCTATTTAGATGCTACAATGGATTTTAGACAAACATCTTCCCTGTTTGTTGTTTATTCAGGTAAAAGGAGAGGTCAAAAAGCAACTTCTACCTCTCTCTCTTTTTGGATTAAAAGCATCATCAGATTGGCTTACGAGACTGCCGGACGGCAGCCTCCCGAAAGAATCACGGCTCATTCCACTAGGGCTGTGGCTTCCACATGGGCCTTCAAGAACGAGGCTTCTGTTGATCAGATATGTAGGGCAGCGACTTGGTCTTCACTGCACACTTTTACCAAATTTTACAAGTTTGATACTTTTGCTTCTTCTGAGGCTATTTTTGGGAGAAAGGTTTTGCAAGCCGTGGTGCCTTCCATTTAGGTGACCTGATTTGCTCCCTCCCTTCATCCGTGTCCTAAAGCTTTGGTATTGGTTCCCACAAGTAAGGATGACGCCGTGGACCGGACACACCTATGTTGGAGAAAACAGAATTTATGTTTACCTGATAAATTTCTTTCTCCAACGGTGTGTCCGGTCCACGGCCCGCCCTGGTTTTTTAATCAGGTCTGATAATTTATTTTCTTTAACTACAGTCACCACGGTACCATGTGGTTTCTCCTATGCTATTATTCCTCCTTAACGTCGGTCGAATGACTGGGGTAGGCGGAGCCTAGGAGGGATCATGTGACCAGCTTTGCTGGGCTCTTTGCCATTTCCTGTTGGGGAAGAGAATATCCCACAAGTAAGGATGACGCCGTGGACCGGACACACCGTTGGAGAAAGAAATTTATCAGGTAAACATAAATTCTGTTTTTCATTCCTTTTGCAACTTTAAGGGAGAAAAATCATCCTCTTCTTCCTCCAAGCCTCAGCAAGCCAAGACTTCATGGAGGTCTAGCCAGCCATAGAATAAAGGAAAGCAATTTAAGAAGCCTTCCTCTGAGAGTAAATCAGCATGAAGGGTCCACCCCCGATCCAGTCATGGGTCAGGTGGGGGCAGGCTTTCCTTCTTTCAGCAGGCTTGGATTTGCGATGTCCCAGATCCTTGGGCGGTGGAAGTAGTCTCCCAGGGATACAGGGTAGGATTCAAATCTTGTCCTCCCAGAGGCAGGTTTCTCCTGTCAAGATTATCTGCAAACAATATAAAGAGAGAGAGAGGCGTTCTTAAACTATTTAAAAGATCTCACTTCTCTAGGAGTGATTGTCCCAGTTCCTCTGGCATAACAGGGCCAAGGATTCTATTCCAATTTGTTTGTGGTTCCCAAGAAAGAGGGCACTTTTTGACCCATTCTAGACCTCAAGTGTCTCAACGAATTTCTCAAGGTCCCGTCCTTTAAAATGGAGACTATCCGTTCTATTCTAAATTTAGTTCAGGAGGGTCAGTTTATGACAACCATAGACCTGAAGGACGCGTTTCTTCATGTTCCTATCCACGGGGAACATTTCCAATTCCTGAGGTTTGCCTTTTTGGACAAACACTTTCAATTTGTAGTACCAAGGCCACAAATACCATAAATGGACAGAAACACACAAAAAAACTAAAATCTGAAAAAGAGTTCCTTGGTACCAAATACCAGGGTATGTTTTCTGGGAAAAATCATAGACTCAATCTCCATAAAGATTTTCTTGACGAAGGTCAGAAAATCCAAACTTCTTGCTGCCTATCTTTCCCTTCAGTCCTCTATCCATCAGTGTCAATGTGTATGGAAGTAATTGGTCTCATGGTGGCTTCCATGGACATTATTCCGTTTGCTCGTTTCCATCTGAGACCTCTACAGTTAAGCATGCTCAGACAATGGAACGGAGACCACTCGGACCCCTCTCAGAGGATAGTTTTAGACACACTGACAAAAGATTCTCTGTCCTGGTGGCTCTCTCAGGACAATCTCTCGCAGGGTACATGCTTCCTGAGACCATCTTGGGAGATTGTAACCACAGACGCCAGCCTTTTGGGCTGGGGAGCAGTTTGGGGTTTCTTAAGAACTTAGGGACTTTGGACTGAGGAGGAATCTGCCCTCCCAATAAATATTCTAGAGTTGAGAGCAATCTTCAATGCACTAATAGCTTGGCCTGAACTGATTTTGATTCCAATCGGACAACATTACCTTTGTGGCGTACACCAACCACCAGGGAGGAACTCAGAGCTCCTTAGCTATGAAGGAGGTGACTCATATACTTCAGTGGGCGGAGTCTCACAATTGTCACCTTTCTGCCATCAACAGACAACTGGGAAGCGGATAATCTGAGCAGGCAGACCTTTCATCCCGGGGAGTGGGCACTTCTTCCGGAAGTATTCTCGATGATAACCCTCAGGTGGGGAGTTCCGGAGTTGGATCTGACGGCGTCTCGTCTAAACACCAAACTTCCAAAATACGGGTCAAGATCAAGAGATCCGCAAGCAGCTCTGGTCGATGCTCTGGCGGTTTCTTGTGAGTTCGGTCTCATTTATCGGTTTCCTCCGTTTGCTCTTCTTCCTCGGGTGATAGCTCGTTTAAAACAGGAGCAGGCATCAGTGAATCTAATCGCCCCAGCTTGGCCTCGCAGAATCTGGTTTGCAGACCTGGTAAGGATGTCTTCCCTTCCCCCTTGGAAGTTGCCTCTGAGAAAGGACCTTCTACTTCAGGGTCCTTTCCTCCATCCAAACATAGATTCTCTGAAGCTGACTGCTTGGAGATTGAACGCCTAGTCTTGTCTAGACTAGGTTTTTCAGAGAAGGTTATTGATACCATGCTTCAGGCTCGTAAGCCGGTAACTAGCAAGATTTACCATAAGGTGTGGTGTAAATACCTTTTTTTGGTGCAAATCTAGGGGTTTCCCTTGGAGTCAGGTGAGGGTTCTCCGCATCTTGTCTTTTCTTCAGGAGGCCTGGAGAAGGGCTTATCAGTCAGTACTCTGAAGGGTCAGATCTCTGCCCTTTCGATCCTTTTATATAAACGTCTGGCTGACTTGCCGGATGTTCAATCCTTAGTTCAGGCCTTGGTCAGAATCAGGCTTGTGTTTAAGTCTGTTGCTCCTCCATGGAGCCTTAATCTTGTTCTTAAAGTTCTGCAGAAGGCTCCGTTTGAGCTTATGCACTCTGTTGATATTTAACTGTCATCCTGGAAAGTTTTGTTTCTTCTCGCTATTTCTTCTGCTCGAAGAGTCTCAGAGCTTTCGGCTCTGCAATGTGACCCCTCTTATCTTATTTTTCATGCGGATAAGGCGGTCTTTCGTACCAAGTTGGGATTTCTTCCTAAGGTGGTGTTGGACCGCAATATCAATCAGGAAATAGACGTTCCTTCGTTCTGTCCTAATCCTTCTTCTCAGAAGGAACGTCTATTGCGTAACCTGGATGTTGTACGTGCTCTGATGTTCTATCTGCAGGCAACTAGAGACGTTCGACAATATACTGCTTTTACTCTTCCCTTTTGGTTGAGAAGTGTTATTTGGTTGGCTTATGAGACAGCTGGACAACAGTCTTCTGAGAGGATTACTGCTCATTTAACTAGGGCTGTCTCTTCTTCCTGGGCCTTTAAAAATGAGTCTTCTGTGGAACAAATCTGCAAGGCGGCCAGGCCACTTGGTCCTCGTTGCATACTTTTTCTAAATTCTACAAATTCCATGTTTTTGCCTTGGCTGAGGCTTCTTTTGGGAGGAAAGTTCTTCAAGAGGTGGAGCCTTCTGTCTTGTTCTCCTGCCCTTCCATTCTGTGAGTCTCTAGCTTGGGTATTGGTTCCCACTAGTAATTAGAATAGATTTGTGGACTCTCCATTCCATTGGAAAGAAAACAAAATTTATGCTTATCTGATAAATTATTTTCTTTCCTGGCAGGGAGAGTCAACGACCCGCTCTTAATTTGATTTAAGACGGCTTTTTTGTATAAACCTCAGGCAACTCTATACCCTTGTGTCATCTTCTCTTTCCATGTTCCTTCGGCTGTTGACTGAGGGCTTATGGGAAGTGGGAGTGATACTTAACAGCTTTGCTGGGGTGTTCTTGGCCTCCTCCTGGTGGGCAGGAGTTGAATTCCCACTAGTTATTAGAATAGATTTGTGTAGTCTCCCTGCCAGGAGAGAAAATAATTTATCAGGTAAGCATACATTTTGTTTTTATCTTGATTATATTCTGTTATTGTAATGAATAAACTTATACTTTGTCTCTAAGAGAATAAAGTCTTAGCTATTTTGCAATGTTTTTTTCTGCCGTTGCAGAATATTAAAGAGACATGAACCCCCAAAAATGTATTTCATGAATTAGATAGAGAATATAATTTTTTAGGAACTTTCTAATTTGCTTAGTTCTCCTGGCATCGTTTGTTGAAAAGCATACCTAGGTAGGTTTAGGAGCTGGGAGCTATCTGCTGATTGGTGGTTGTACAAATATACCTCTCTCACTGGCTTACTGATGTGTTCAGCTAGCTCCCAGTAGTACATTGCTGCTTCTTCAATAAAGGATACCAAGAGAATGAAGCAAAATTGACAATAGATGTAAATTGGAAAGTTGTTTAAAACTGTATGCTCTATCTGAAAGAATAATGAAAGAAAAATGTGGGATTTTTACGCCCCCTTAATAATGAGATGTTGAGTAAAAAGAATGCTTTAGCTTAAAGGGACACTCAAGTCTAAATAAGCTTTTATGATTCAGATACAACAGAAATTTTAAGACACCAATTTACTTCCATTATCACATTTTGCACAGTCTTTTTATATGCACAGTTTCTGGGGAACAAGCCCCTACTGATCATGTGCACAAGCTCACAGGGTATATGTATACTGGTCTGTGATTGGCTGATGTCTGTCACATGATACAGGGGGCCAGAAAATGGGAGAAAAAAATAAATTTGTCAGAAGAAAATCTACTGCTTATTTGAAATTCAGAGTAAGTTCTATTGCATTGTCTTTTCATTGTGCACTTGTTAAGTATGCAATTCTACTGCATTGATTGGTCCTTTACACTGTTCCTATCTTTTCTAATCAGATAAACATGAAGCTAAGCTGAAAGGGGTCATCTATTTCCAGGCAATAGAAGAAGTTTATTATGACCATCTCAGGAGCGCAGCCAAGGTGAGGATCATCTCTACGTGTCCTTCATACTTCTTCTTTCCAATCCACCTTGTTCATTCCTCTCTCCCTTATCACCTTCTCATCCCAGTTACATGAATTCTCCTCTTCATTTCCCTCACAGAAAGGAATATTTAACCTGAGCCTGGCCTCTGTACGTATACAAGGATCTGGCAAAACAAATGTATCCCCACCCGCTCAATTACCCTCATGTTCTCATGTTCTCAGTGACCATGCACTAGACTTCTGCAGGCTGTGGCATATCTACATATCGAGAGAGATTTGAGATATCCACACTTCTGAAGGGCTGTGCCTCAGGGGGAAGATAGGGTTAACATCCTATTGTTTCTAATTAACTGCATGAATGTTCGATTATAATTAACCCTTTGCTTTTTAAACAGTAATATGATGTATAGAATGTTTTCTTCTCCCACAGGGTTGAGATACAGGATATGACGTCTGTTCCCCCAACAGGGTGACTCAAATCCAAATTTATACAAAGTCCCACAACACTATATAAAGCAGACATTTATTTAATTAAATGGTTCATCATACAAGCTGACAGGTTTGTTTTATTTAATGTTGTGGGACTTTTGATTTTGTTAGGGGATAGAAGTATTGCCCTTCCCTATGCACTCTTAAAGGGATACGAAACTCACATTTCAGATAGCGCATGCAATTTTAAACAACTTTCTAATTTACTTCTATTAGCAAATTTTCGTTGTTCTCTTAGTATCTTTTGTTGAAAAGCAGGAGTGTGCATGTGTGTGGAGCATTATATAGTAGTAGTTTTGCAAGAATGTTAGTGCTGCCATTTAGTGTTCTTGCAAATTAATATATTTCCTGTCATGTAGTGCTCCAGACACCTAGGTATCTCTTCAACAAAGAATACCATGGGAACTAAGCACATTTGATAATAGAAGTACATTGGAAACTTACTTATATGTGCTCTGTCTGAATCACAAAATAGATTTTTGGGGTTACATATATTTAAATATCTAGTGAGTGCTAAGTCCCTTTGTGCATAATAATGCAGACAGTTATAAAGTACAAAAGCTATGGAGGGAGGGTATATGGAATCTGTCCCTCCCCCTGCAGGTGAGGATACAGTACTACAGGCAGGTATGAAGGCCAAAGGCAGGACATATGGGATATATACAGCATGCTCATTTGCTAGGGTATAGCCTATCCATCCCTTCCCTAAGATATTTTGAAACAGGATTCTGCCCTTCCCCCATAGTGATACAGGAATACATAAAGGAGCTTATGAGATGTACAGAGTAATACAAAGGAGTAAGGGTTAACAAACACAAAACAAAACTATAGGACAGTGATGGCTAACCTTTTCACCCCTGATGTTTCTGAACTACATTTCCCATGATTCTCAACTAGACTTTAGAGTAAGCATCATGGGAAATGTAGTATTAAAATATCTGTAATGCCAAGGTTATTCATGACTAATATGGGGCATTAAATATGTGGTGTTATCATGCCACTGACAGAAGGGAGCTACAGGACATGTAGCTGTCTTTCTTCCCATAAGGAAACAGACAGGAAGGAGCTTGTGTGATGCATACTGCAGAATGCATGTTAGTGTACTTCACGCTTCTGGCACTAGTCACATGACACTGCCTTGTGTCACTGAATGTCACTCAAGTGAGTCTGCATGTGAAGGCAGAGTGCCAGTATTACTGCATGTGTGTAAAGTGACATACTTTGTGTTGATTTTAATGTCTTTCATGTCTCACTATGTCACTCTGTGTGTCTTTCTGCATTGTGTCTGTCTTGATAATATATTTGTCTGTGTAGTTGTCACTTAGCATGTGTGTGTGTGGTGTGTCCTGAGAGTATCAGGATAACTGACAGCACATTTCCACTGTGCACTGAATCTATCTCTTGTCCCCTGTAGCAGATTTCCGATTTTCTCTCTGTGCCCCTTTGGAAGGAGGTGGGTGAGGTGTGTGTGCACGTGTGTTTGTTGTCTGCATGTGTGCCGTTTTGTGCTGTTTGTCTTACCCACAATGTAATCAAATGGATGAGATCAATTCTGTTCATCAATAAAATAGCAGATGGGAAGGTGGTTTGCAAAATGAGTAGACTAGTGAATGCGCCACGCATGGAGAGCTGGCGGAGTTCCGACACTTTCATTCTATAATATTTTACTGTTTCTGTTTCGTACAGAGTCCAAACCCAGCACTGACCTTCTGCGTGAAGACACATGATCGGTTGTACTACATGGTAGCTCCCTCTCCAGAAGCCATGAGAATTTGGATGGATGTTATAGTGACAGGAGCAGAGGGTTACACTCAGTTTATGAACTAATGGATATCCTCCTCTTCTCCCTTGTCCCACACTCCTCAGGAATCACTAACAATGGAGATAAATAAAGTCTACTTTCAGAGTTAAAAGGGATGAAAAAAAAACACACACACCCTCCTGTTGCGGGGAAATCAGATACCAGATATATGGCTAATAGGCCCGGGAAAAAAAGTGGAATGGCCAAGAAAAATTAGCCTATATGGAAAACTAGGTGGCACTGTCTATTTATATATGAAGACACGGAAAACCATGTATTTTTATTCCTTTAAAAATTTTAGAAGATTATTAAATACGGCTTTTTTTATCAGAGTTTTTCCTTGTTTTTTTTTTTTTTTGTTTTTTTTTTTGATGACAAACTGGTCATACGTAAGTGTCATCCAGGCTACAGAAACTGTTAAATATATATATATATATATATATATATATATACGTAGTTTGTTTTTAATAATATTACTGCCTTACTGTGCGTTCTCTTGCGTTTTTCCATGGAGATAACAATCCATTGGCCATTTTACCCCTCCTGTTGGGGTGAGCCACGTTATTTTAATCCAAATGCCGCCTGTGCCTTTCTCTTTACATTTCACTTTCTGAATAAAATGGACTTTGTCCTCTCTGCGTTTTATTTACTCCTCCATCACTTCATAGTTGTGGAAAGACATTGCATCCATTTGAAATGGTAGCAATAAAGTTTAAAAGGCATGAAATATTTTAAATCATTTGCAAAGATGAATAAGAATGTTTAACATTGACATTTTCAAAGTATAGCGGTAACGACAGCGCCCAGCGTTCTGTACCCTGTTCTGTCATGCGTGTATCCTTAAATACATATTATATAAACAATGAGTTTTGTCTACCTCTCAATAAACTTGTACCAGTTCTCTTGCAGTTTTATTGTGAACTATTTCTACAGCACATTTAACACTGTTTTGAAGGACAGTGTATGCAAAATTCTATTGTTTCATATAAAGAGTATATTAAAAAAAACACACACACACACACATATATATATATATATATATATATATATATATATATATATATATATATATATATATATATATGATGGATATATCTGCTGGATTCTGTTCATCCCAAAGGGCTAAATGAACAAAATAATTATTACTGCTTTTTACAAAAATGAATCTAATGAAATCTATACATCCTACTGACTAATCAGAAAGAACAAACTTTATAGAAAAATAGCTTCCTTATGAGCAATAAAGAATAACTTAGATCTGTCATCCTGGAAATGATTGTCATTCTGATTGGTTTTCATTCAGGCCACCTGGTCACATAGTGATGTATTTTAATCACCTTCATTTAGCACTTTCATTATTTATTGTTTCATTCACCAGTATTATAAAATCCCCTTTTTTATTTTGTGTCACTAACACTATAACACTTAATTAAACTACCCTATTATCATGCACATTCGTTGTCTTAAGTGTCACTGGCACACAAGACTTCATTCAGAATTGTATCTATCCCTAGTACGATACAGCTTATGCACTTATCCATTCACTTTCATAATACATTGGTATCCACATAATTTAATGTTACCTTCGAATAACCTTATAATTATTATGCACATTTATTTATTTATTTTATTTCCCCAAATGCCATAGGTACTCTAAGATCCATTCAGGAGTATTACTCTCCAAGTGTTTCTATCCCTAACACGATACACCCTATGCACTTACCTATTGTGAATATTACTGAGCATTTTTTGTATATTAGAGATTCATTGTAGTTACACTTCAAATTGATCCTTACAAGTCAGCTCTGTAAGATTTGTTATTTCCGTTGCATAGTTACCTCTCTTATAACAGCCCTGATCCTAGAAAGTATTACGCCGACGTCACCATACATGCCCCACTAATGGACCAATCAGCTAACGTTAATGATCATACGTCATAAGAAAATCAGCCTATATAAGGCCGTAAAGAAGGCGGCGGCTCTGACTTTGATAAAGCCTACGGGCAAAACATGTCAGGGGGAGTGGGGACGTGGAGTTCTTTTTAAATTGCATTTTTGTTAATATGATGCTATTATATTGCCAAACTAATTTACCCCTTTACATATGTGGTTAAGGCTGACAAATTGTGTCGCCTGTAATTGAAGTAGTTGCGGCTATATTAGCTAGTTTAATACATATGACAAGCTATCCTTAACCTCTGGAGTACCATATCGCTAGCTAACTACCTTATACTGCAGCAGGCACATTTACTTTTTCTTGGTCTTCCCTGATATATTTGTTCAGACTGCACCTTAATTAGGGCTGCCACTATATTAGAAGCCATTTGCATTAAAGTAACTTACCTTGCAGAGATATAACTATTTCTCTGTGAATATGTTACGCCTAATATTATAATCTACCTGGCTACTTTGTAATTACTAGTACATCAGCTCCACTATTTGGAGCAAGCTCCTTTTTATTGCGCTAACACAGTGGAAATTACATCACAGAAAAACATTAGTGACCTGATTTAACACTATAACTTCATAACTGAATTTAAGAGATATACCTAGAGTCCTGATCAGAAACTTTATACTTAACTCCTCCAGTACCAAAATATATTGAGGAGCCATAATTTAGTACATCTTACACAATGTGTTCATTTTAGTTTCTGTCCTGCATTCTCCTGTTGTCCTTATTATATACCTGAACTCATTACTTATCATTATTGGGAAATTCTAATCGGCCTTTCCACTAGGGGATAATAAAAGCAATCAATAATATTGCACTGTGCACCATTGCTACAAAATTGTGTTTTTATGTGTGTTATTTTATCTTAACCTATTAAAAGTTAAGTTTTAACCCCTTCTTTCGGGAACCGAATATTTTCATATCAACTTTAAACAACATATAGTGTTGTTGAGTGCTATCTCAGTACACACTTTTCCAGTGCTTATTGGATTTTGTAAATATATATATATATATTTCCTAAGATATGGAGAGTCCACAATGTTATTCAGATACTAGTGGGAATATCACTCCTGGCCAGCAGGTGGAGGCAAAGAGCACCACAGCAAGGCTATTAAGTGAGTAACACCCCTTCCCATAATCCCAGTCATTCTCTTTGCCTTTGTCAATGGAGGGTGTGACGTTTGGTTTCTGAAGAAATTAATTCCTTTTTCGGGGACTTTTCCCTGCGAGCAAGGATTTGGGTTTAGCTGAGTCCACGTCAATCTCTTCACTAGAGTAGTGGTGGCTTTTAAGCAGTTAGGAAGTTGTGAGGTAGTCCTTGTTTTGTTTCCTAACACATTGCTGCCCATGGTACAGAATGCCAGAGTTGGTTACTCTGTTCTCTCTTCTTCTACAGGTCTCTGTAAGGAGTATGTGTCCTTTCACGCCTTGTGAGCTGTCTTCCTGCCAGACAGCTAGATTGCAGGTAAGTGCTTTTATCTTCTAGGTCTTGAAGACTTGCACTTCAGAATAATATGTTATATGCAGTAGATGGGGACATTTTTAAAATCCTTTATACAGGATTTTCTTTGGCAGTGGGCAGGCACATTATGTATGTTGAGACTAGGGGTTAATCTTTCCTTTATTGGGACATTTTTCCACTTTTTGGGCTAATTTTGTTAAAATACTTTATTAGTATGTGTGTGGCTTATGTTTTAATCAGGGATTTATGTATAAGCTTAAAATTTGTCAGTTGGTTTTCTTTGCTTGCTTAGCTAGAACAGGCTAACTAACAAACTGCTTGTTTGAAACCAGCTGCAGCTACTTGCATCTTATGTTGCAGAGGGAAACGTGCGCCTTTTACTTGCTGCGTAGTTTCCTCTCTCTGTCGGTCATGTGACTTCTCTCTGTTGTCGGATATTCACGGAGCGTCATTGAATTTCATTCTCTTCAGTGTCAATCTACTATATGATCGTTTTAGAGACTTCTGGCAGCCAAATTGTGGTATTAAAAATTCTAAAAGTGATAGTGTATTTAAAAAATTTCTACAATTTGGGGAATTTTTTATTTAGTATTATGGACATGGACCAAGACTCTGTGTTTTTTGAGAAATGCTTGTTATGCCTAGAGGCACAAATTGTTTTGCCTATGCAATTCTGTGCTGCATGCTTAGCTAGAACCCTCTGAGCCCAATGTCTCTCAGGATGATGCTGTTCAGGCAATGCCACAGCTTTCTCCTCAAACGTCCCAAGCCTCTATGGCATCACATACAGTGCGCTGCAGTTCCTCTCAGCCTCCTGGAGGAGTTTATTTGCCTGCAGATTTTGCTGCACAGCTATTGTCTGCGGTATCTGCGGCATTATCTGCTTTTCATATGCTGGGAAAACGCAAGAGGAAAATTAGACATTCAGATAGTAAGGTTTCTGTTCCACCTACTGCTACGCAGGTTGCCCTCCCTCATAGGTCTGATGAGGAGGATACGCAGGTAGCCTCTGAGGGTAAAATATCAGATTCGGACAGTATTATTCCTTCATCTGATACTGAAGAAGTAAACTTCAGATTTAAGCTTGAACACCTTCATGTACTGTTAAAGGAGGTATTGGCTACTTTGGACGACTGATACTTCTGTCGTTGTCAACCCTAAGAAGTCTAGTAAACTTAATAAATACTAAGATTGTCCTTCCTCTGTGGAAGTTTATCCTGTCTCAGACCATGTGACGGAGATTATTTCACAGGAATGGGAGAAGCCAGGGATTCATTCCTTTCTTGCCTTCTCCCGTATTTAAAAAGATGTTTCCTGTTGCTGACTGCATTAAAGATTCTTGGCGCACAGTGCCTAAAGTAGAAGGGGCTATTTCTACTCTGGCTAAGAGAACTATGATCCCTATAGAGAATAGCTGCTCCTTTAAGGATCCCTTGGACAAAAAGCTGGAAGCTTATTTGAAGAAGGTGTATGTTCATCAAGGTCTTCAATGGCAACCTGCAGTTTGTATTGCCACAGTAGCAAGTGTGGCATCTTATTGGTGCAACGCCTTGTCTGAATCAATTTTAGTAGAGACTCCGTTGGAGGAGATACAAGATAGGATTAAGGCTCTCAAACTAGCCCATTCCTTTATTTCTGATGCTAACATGCAAGTTATTAGACTGGGAGCCAAGATGTCTGGCTTCACCGTCCTAGCCCACAGGGCATTGTGGTTAAAATCTTGGTCAGCTGAAGTCACCTCTAAGTCCAAGCTTCTGGCGCTTCCTTACAAGGGGAAGACCTTGTTCGGAACTGGTCTGGCAGAAATAATTTCTGATATTACGGGTGGAAAAGGGTCTTATCTACCACAAGACAAGAAGAACAGACTCTAAGGACGTCAAAGTAATTTTCGTTCCTTTTGTAACTTCAAAGGTCAAAAGTCTTCCTCTCCCTCTTCCAAGCAGGAGCAGTCCAAGTCTTCTTGGAAGCCCAATCAGTCTTGGAATAAGGTGAAGCAATCAAAGAAACCCTCAGCTGAATCAAAGTCAGCATGAAGGGTCAGCCCCCGATCCGGGTTTGAATCAAGTGGGGGACAGACTTTCCCTGTTTTGTCCAGCGTGGAGATGAGATGTCCCAGATTTTTGGGCTGTGGACATAGTATCTTAGGGTTACAAAATAGAATTCAAAACTTTCCCTCCCAGGGGCAGATTCCACCTCTCAAGATTATCTGCAGACCAGGTAAAAAAAGAGGCATTCTTGAACTGAGTTCAGGACCTTTCCTCTCTGGGAGTGATTGTTCCAGTAAGGGAACAGGGTCTAGGATTCTAATCAAATCTGTTTGTGGTTCCCACAAAAGATGGACATTTTCGACCCATTTTAGACCTAAAGTGCCTCTACAAGTTTCTCAGGGTACCGTCCTTCAAAATGGAAGCCATTCATTTCTTTTTTCCTTTGGTCCAAGAGGGTCAGCTCATGACGACTATAGACCTGAAGGACGCATATCTTCATGTTCCCATCCACAGGGATCATCACAAATTCCTGAGATTCACCTTTCTAGACAAACACTTTCAGTTTGTGGCTCTTCCGTTTGGCCTTGCCACAGCTCCCA
>NC_069506.1:271108629-271118629 GCF_027579735.1 Bombina bombina | reverse complement strand
GAGCCACTGTGTCTAAACGATAAATCCAGGAGGTCTCAACTTGGAGTAGTTTCGTGTTCCTATCTCCACCCCTTCGTAAGGGGGGCACATGATCAATCAACATAGTCCTTAAACTTGCCGCTGTGTGCCCAGCTTGAAGGAAATGTCTGGCGACCGGTTGATCAGATGTTTTCTTGTCAATCGCTTGTCTAATCGCATGGCGATGATTGGCCATTCTATCTCGAAATGTAGTAGAGGTCTTCCCCACATAGACAAGCGAACATGGACACATTAGTATGTATACAACATACGTACTCATACATGACAATCTGTGTAGAATCTTGTATTTTCTCCCAGTGTGTGGGTGGTGAAAGAACATCCCTGTTAACATACTATTGCACGTAGTGCAGTCCCCACATCTATAGCAGCCAACTTTTTTCCTGCTGTCCAGCCAAGTACCTTTTTCATAGCACTTCACAGGGTCATTATGGACAAGTAAATCCTTCAAATTGGGTGCTCTCTTATAAGCCATCCGTGGGGCTGATGTGTGCAGGAATGGTAGTGATTTGTCAGTATTGATAATGTCCCAGTTCTTCTTGACCGATTCAGACAATATCTTGGACACGGGGTTGAACGTGGTAACAAAGTTAATGATATCGCTATTGTTTTCTACTTTATCAGTAGGATCATGTGGTTGTAGCAGAGATATTTGATCATCCCCGGCCAGGTTGGTTTGCACCTGTGTTATCAGTTTTCTTGCATATCCTCGTTGCTCCAATTTCTTAATCATTTCATCCTCCTGTACTCTTCTAGTCTCTCTTAGTGTGTTGTTGCGGGCCACCCGCGTGAGTTGAGAGGATACCACACTCCAATTGGCATAGAAGCTATAAGTTATATTGATAATTATAGTATAACATACTTTAACTAGATAATAGACGGTTTGGAGATTGTGGATAAGATAATTAAGGGGGCTGTGATTAGCTTAGCAAGCTGTATATAAAAATGCTAAGTATCTTACTTAATATTCTATAAATATAAGGAATAAAGTCTGTTCTGAGAACTCAGGTAGTCATATTATAGATTTTAACTTGGTATAGATAGTTTTTTTACACTTTATAGTAGTTATACTTGTAAGAGTTAGTCCGGTATCATTAGAACTTCAGCCACCTGGGCATGCGCATTAGCTGCTAAAACAGTAAGGAGTAACTATGCGTGGTTGGAACGCAAACGTCATTACGTTATTGAATATGCAAATTAGCCATGCGGTTGGCTAACTCCTGGACGCATGCGCATGGTGGGGCGGTTTTCTGATGTACCGGAAGTGACAGAGAGGCTTTACAGGTGTATATAGGTGAGTAGTTTGTGGTTAGTATTAGGAATCTTCTTTTGGGATAGATATGTTCTGATTACCCATTGAAAAAGATACCAATTGGTATCGAAACGTTTGGGAATTTTGTCATTTGATGCTGGATACTTAATAAAGGATTTTGAAAGAGACCGGAGAGTGAAGCGTTTTTCTACCTTGAGGGGTTGAACGGATATTGCTATATGTTTTCAACGCAGCACCCCGGCGGATGTCTTATGTCACAGTGAGTGCACCTGTCTGGATATTTGTATATTGTTAATTTGGTTTGCACCCTGCACATTGTGAATTCTGTTTGACTGAAAATAAGTGACTATGATTACTACTATCAACTACATTACTACTTATGCTTAAGGTATCCCTGTGAAGTGCCATTTCTTCACTTGCAGTTATACTGACTTTAAGTTTACTGCTGTGTTTGTTTTTAAATCACATGGTGTTGTGAATACTACCTGGGTTTTTCAATAGACCGGTTAACCTATTAAGGACAGGCTGAACCTATAAGTGGATACAATTATTTTATCAACCGACATGGAAGTGAGTGGATCCGCTGCTACTGACACTCCTAATATTGGTGATGACACTGTCAATAGGGAATCCTTTATATTTACAGAAGCAGATGCAGAGCGCATCCTTGCAAGTACAGACTTGCGTGAGTTGAGAGGGGAGACACCTCTTGATGTTTATCATAAATTGTTGAATTTACAGAAAAGAGAGGTAGATCACCATCTACATACTGTGTACTTGTCCAATTACCATCGCAATAAAAATATACCAAGGGGTTTTCGTATTAAGAATACACCCACGATAGGTAGGGCTAACCCTGAATTCTGTAGGAAGTGGTGCTCAATCTTAAACAAGTGCTCATATGACCTCATTTTATTGGTAATTGAGGAATCCAATAGATTATTACATCTAATTAGAGTGGAAATCAATGAGGTTAAAGAGACGAGCTACCAGATCCTAACGGAAGATACAGGGGAAGATTGGATTAACAAATTACAGGGACAAGTTAACAAATATAAAAACGATTTGTTAACCTTTAAGAACAACAAATTAATGACTGTAGAGACTGATTACAGGGAGAGAAGAGTGTATAGGTGGCTCTATGGGAAGGAGGACAATAGACCACAATTTAGACGAAGGAGACGCTTTAATAATAGAAACATTGCTGACACTGTTGACAGTAGTGGAGGCGATTCATCTGGGCCAGATAATGATGAGTCCAACCCAAATGTTAATGCTGGTCACCCTTTAGGTGGGGTGAGCACCAGATCCTCCAAAAAACCTCCGCTTCCAGTAAAGCAAAACGAGCAAGATCGCACACGAGGAGGGGAGGATTCAAAGAAAAAAACAGGCAAGAAAAAGTAGATATTATCTACAATTTAAGTGATAGAGCTCTAAGTTTAGATGAGAAAAGTTTGCTAAATAAGGGCCTGTCCTTTGTCCCCACTCCAGCTATAGACAAATTCAAAATGAATGTTGAAACCTACAAATTACAGAGACAGCTTAGGATTAAGGATTTTTTTAAAAATAGTGAACAAGAGAGTGTCAACAAGTTCAAAAGTCAGAGCAAGTTTGATCCAATCAACTTAAACCCTTCTATCCGTAGTTTTTCACGCATGATTAATGATACGTGTGAACGAGCAAAAGTAGAAAATTTGTTCCCTAACCTCACTAAAGGGGAAAAGGAGGCTCTAAAGAGTTTAAAAAATGACACCACGATCATTATTCATGCGGCGGATAAAGGAGGCTCTATAGTGGTTCAAAATTATGTTGACTATAGAGAGGAAGCCTATAGACAGCTGACTGATAATCGCATCTATTGTAAACTAAGAGGAAATCCAATAAATACATTTAAGAAGGAATTGGATCTTATATTGAAATATGGGCTAGAATCAGGTATGATTGATGAAAATGAATTTGAATATATGACTACTGCATTTCCGGTTATTCCGGTACTATACCTATTGCCCAAAGTACACAAGACTCTGATTAAACCGCCTGGCAGACCTATTGTGTCTGCCAGGGATTCTTTGTGTTCTAATGTGGCCATTTTTATAGATCATCACCTACAGCCAGTTGTAAAGGAGTCATATTCCTTTATACTGGATTCTCCCTCACTCATTCGGAGGTTACTTGCCTGGAATGAACTTGGCCCAGATGACCTACTTGTTACAATGGATGTTGACAGCTTGTACACTGTCATCCCGCATGATGGTGGTGTACAGGCGGTCAGATCCATGTTAAGTGAGTCATTGGCGTATGGGGGACCACCCATTGAGTTCCTATTGGAATTATTGAGGTTTTGTCTGGAAAAAAACTTTTTCAAATTTGAGAAGGAATTCTTCTTACAAATATCAGGAACTGCAATGGGTTCAAATATGGCTCCCGCATACGCCAATCTGTATATGTCTTGGTATGAGACTATGGTCATGCACATTCGCACAATTGATAAAATTAAACTGTACGTCAGGTATATTGACGATGTGTTTTTGGTATGGAGAGGGTCAGAGGAATCCCTAGAACAGTGGGTTGACAGCTTAAATCAGCTTGAGTCAACTATTCGATTTAAAGTGGCCCATAACAGGGTGAGCATACCATTCCTAGATCTAAACATATCTGTTTATACAGAAGATGATTGTTACAAATTTTCTACCTCCTTATATTCAAAACCGACGGATAGAAACTCATTGTTGCTATCCACAAGTTTTCACCCTGAACATCAAAAAAAGAGTGTGGTATCCTCTCAACTCACGCGGGTAGCCCGCAACAACACACTAAGAGAGACTAGAAGAGTACAGGAGGATGAAATGATTAAGAAATTGGAGCAACGAGGATATGCAAGAAAACTGATAACACAGGTGCAAACCAACCTGGCCGGGGATGATCAAATATCTCTGCTACAACCACATGATCCTACTGATAAAGTAGAAAACAATAGCGATATCATTAACTTTGTTACCACGTTCAACCCCGTGTCCAAGATATTGTCTGAATCGGTCAAGAAGAACTGGGACATTATCAATACTGACAAATCACTACCATTCCTGCACACATCAGCCCCACGGATGGCTTATAAGAGAGCACCCAATTTGAAGGATTTACTTGTCCATAATGACCCTGTGAAGTGCTATGAAAAAGGTACTTGGCTGGACAGCAGGAAAAAAGTTGGCTGCTATAGATGTGGGGACTGCACTACGTGCAATAGTATGTTAACAGGGATGTTCTTTCACCACCCACACACTGGGAGAAAATACAAGATTCTACACAGATTGTCATGTATGAGTACGTATGTTGTATACATACTAATGTGTCCATGTTCGCTTGTCTATGTGGGGAAGACCTCTACTACATTTCGAGATAGAATGGCCAATCATCGCCATGCGATTAGACAAGCGATTGACAAGAAAACATCTGATCAACCGGTCGCCAGACATTTCCTTCAAGCTGGGCACACAGCGGCAAGTTTAAGGACTATGTTGATTGATCATGTGCCCCCCTTACGAAGGGGTGGAGATAGGAACACGAAACTACTCCAAGTTGAGACCTCCTGGATTTATCGTTTAGACACAGTGGCTCCCAAGGGTCTGAATGTACAGATGGACTTTGGTGTCTTCCTTTAAGTGAAATGTCCATGATTTATCGGTCTAGGTCATCAACACCCAGGAAGATGGACTGGTCCAGAATATATGGGTTCACAAAGTCTCTGAAGATATGGTGTTTAGTGTATTGCGGTAGCCACAACTAAGTCTCTCACTGCACTCCAATTGGCATAGAAGCTATAAGTTATATTGATAATTATAGTATAACATACTTTAACTAGATAATAGACGGTTTGGAGATTGTGGATAAGATAATTAAGGGGGCTGTGATTAGCTTAGCAAGCTGTATATAAAAATGCTAAGTATGAGGCGGGGCTTGGCCGGGCAGGCAAATGGCTGCGTAGTCACACAGCTCCGGTACAATAGAAGGACAAACTTCGGTTCAAACAGGTGCTATTCACCCTTCACTACGAAAAACAGGCGACTAAACACTCAGAGACCACAAAGATATTAATGAGGCTATTGGGAGCGTTCGGGCTCTCCTGAACAACCGCAGTGAAAACTCCGCTCCGCACAGTGCCGCCGCCATCTTGGTACTCCCGCGGCAACGAACAACAACAGCAGCATGTGAGTTAACTAACAAACACATTGTGAATATGTAGGAGTTCAGTAAGAAAGCACGCTAGAAGGAAAAAGTACCTAATTATCAAAAAACATAACCGCACTGAGGCGGACCAAGATGCACACTGTAGAAATACACTCATACCTACGCCACTTTTGAGAATATGGGGAAAGCAAAGAGCTATTAAATACATGATAAGAAACTACTCAGGAATGCATGTGAACTAACAAAGCGCTCCGCATTTAATCTTCATTACCGCAGCTTCACATTTGCTACGCCTGAAGAACCGAGAGCCACTACACAGGAAGTTTTGAGCCTCCAGGGCCCACATTCCGTTTTTTTTTTTTTTTTCTTTCTTCCTAACTAAGCATTGCACCATCATAAGAATACAAACAAAAATGACGACCAAGCATAAAAATAAAGGGGACAAAAACCTTAAAAGCCAGACCCAAGCTAATACTCTGGTCAGCTCCTTTTTTCACGCTAACTCACCAGAAGTGCAAGACACAGACTCTTCGGATAACAATGCTCCCACTGACCCCACTCCTGCAGCAGATTATCTGATACAACTAAAACAGGACATTGCCAAACTCCCATCAAAGGAAGATTTTGACTCACTTAAAACTCTTATAACAAAAGAGCTAACATCTTTGCGAAAAAACATGACAGAAATGAGCGAAAGAATAGTAGACATAGAAGAAACACAGGACACAACATCTGAAGTAATCAGTTTATTACACAGTCAAGTAAATGCACAAGAAGATCAAATTGAGACCATGCAAGAGAAAATAGAGGACTTAGAAAACAGGGGGCGGAGAAGCAACCTCCGTATTAGGGGGATCCCAGAAGCTATAAAAGCTGCTGATCTGATGGAATATCTACAAAGCCTCTTTCGTCAGATTGTAGGCGACCAACAAGCCCCATCATGGGAAATTGAAAGAGCCCACAGATCCCTCCGACCCCCACCCCCCCCCAATGCACCTCCCAGAGACGTCATTCTCAAATTTCTTAAATTCAACGACAGAGAAACTATTTGGCAAAAAGCAAGGTCCTCCCACACGATTTCGTACTTGGATCATGATTTACAAATATATCCAGACCTATGCCCAAGTACTATTCAAAAACGAAAAGAAGCTCGCTTCATCACCTCTGTTCTACAGGATAGAAATATCAAGTATCGCTGGGGGTTCCCATTCAGCCTAATAGTCCCACATGAAGGGACGATACTCATCTACAAAGGTATTCAGGACCTGGATAAACTTTCTAAAGGATTGGGAATCCCCCTGAAACCCCCGGGACCTCCATCTTCCTCCGACGACTTTCAACCCCCCACTCTGCGCTCACATCTCACCACCCTGCAGAAGACATCCTGGACTAAAGTCCAGTCTCTTAACAAGAAACGGAGAGAACACTCCTACACCTCTCCAGCTACTACTGGAGACTGACAGAACTGTCATTTTATCTTGATTTCTACAGTGGGTGAGATTACATCTACGATCTAGACGAACTATTGTTGTCATGTTTAATCTGTTTTGTTTTGCTAAAGTTAATTATGCATTCCGTGTTAGTTTTGTACTTATTTACACTCACAATGTTCTTACATAGCTTAATCTACAATTCATAGTTTTGACTGTGGTGAAGAATTAACCACCCGTATTCTGACCTGTACAGGTCAACTTACCATTTAATTTTTCTCTTTGAAGGTTTCAGTATGCAACTCTTAACTTATATGTTTGCACTGTTATTTTGTTTTATTAAAACAACTAAGTCCTCTCTGTTGTAAAACCTCCGACTGAAATGAAAGCAATTTCAGTCACCATTATGGTTCTTTACCATCCCTCCCTCTTGACCAACCACCCTATCCCCCAAAGGTTACTACAAGTACTTAACTGCTTATTTTGGTATACTCACACAAGGAATATACACAGATCCAGACAATACTCAACCTCACTTTTTTCCCCATTAGAACACACATATGAACCAGACAGACCTCGAACAAGACCCAAATTATGTTTTCATACATGCCATATAGTAACACATAATGACTCACAATGCAAAAGTCAGTAGACCATTAACTTTCCTGTCCATTAATGCAAAGGGCCTAAACAACCCTCACAAAAGGAATATAGTTATTCGAGACCTCAAAAGTAAAAGAGGCGATATAATATTTATACAAGAGTCCCATTTCTTAAAGGGCCACGAACCCAAAACCTTTCTATATAAGCATGGCCCCTCATATTATTCTTCTAACACCTCCAAAACTAACGGTGTGGGAATTCTAATTAGGAAGGGGATACCCTTCCAGCTGCTAGACTCCCATAAAGACGCAGAAGGCAGATACATAATCTTAGTGGGCAAACTTTATAACACAACAACAACCTTAGTAAGCGCATACACCCCCAATACCGCCCAAGACAAATTTATATCTTCCCTGACAAATAAAATTTTAGAAGTCACTAAAGGTATGCTAATCTTAGGGGGCGATCTCAACATCACTCTAGATCCCTTTAAGGATAACTCCAACCACACCTCATCTACACCACACAGAACCATAGCCTCTATAAGACAAAAACTGAGGGACCTAGCCGTCCATGATGTGTGGAGGATACACCACCCAGATGTAGAAGACTTTACCTTTTTCTCGCACCCACACTCACGCTACACCCGCATAGACTACATCCTAACTGACGTCACCTCCCTATCATATGCCACACAATCCTCGATTCTATCAACATCCTGGTCAGACCATTCCATAGTATCATGCATCATACATTGGCCCTCAGCTTCTCCCTCCACCTATACTTGGAAACTCAATGAAGAACTTTTAGACCTCCCACAATACACGGATAAGTTACAGAAAGCTATACAAGAATTCTTTGATATTAACCTTGGCTCAGTGCCAAACTTTCATAACATATGGGAAGCACACAAAGGGACTATACGAGGGGAATTAATGAGTATGCAATCTCACCATAGAAAACAACAGAGACTCCTGTTACAGGACTCCCTGTACAAGATGAATGAGCTGGAGATACAGCTCAAAAAAAAGCCTACTGACACACAACTAGCTAAAGCCTTACAGGAAAGCAAACAAATCACAACAAATCTACTAGACAAGGAATGTAAAAGACTAGCCTTTAAATTAAAACAATCATTCTATGAAGGGGATAATAAATGTAGCAGACTTTTTGCCCGCAAACTGAAACGCACATCCAACCGCACATATATTCTTAAGATCAAAACCACTGACAAAACACATCATGATACCTCCAACATAGCAGAATCATTCCGATATTACTACGACCACCTATACAACCTTACTGCAACATCCCCACTACAACACACTCACACCCCGACTGACATTGCATCACGTATTGAATGCTTTTTATCAGATATACACTTCCCCGAGGTAGCGAAAGAGCAACTAACTCTTCTCCAACAGCCCTTTACATTACTGGAAATCCGAAAGACCATAACAGACCTTCCCACTGATAAAGCCCCAGGCCCAGATGGTTACACAAACTATTATTACAAGAAATACACAGACATCCTATCTCCACACCTACTGACCCTCTTTAACTCAATTACGTCAGACAACCCTTTCCCCACACAGAACCTGGAGGCTATTATTTCCATAATACCGAAACCTGGGAAAGACCCCGAACGTGTAGAAAACTACAGACCAATTTCCCTACTAAATACAGATTTAAAAATTTATGCCAAGATTTTAGCCACCCGACTAAACACCGTCCTTCCACAATTAATTGGCAAAGATCAAGTCGGCTTTGTCCCAGCAAGAGAAGCTAAGGATAATACGATCAGGGCAACCCAATTGATAGAACACGCCAAACTTAGGAACATTCCGCTCTTGGTCTTGTCGACCGACGCGGAAAAAGCCTTTGACCGCGTCGGTTGGCAGTTTCTGAGAGCGGTACTATTAAAAATGGGCCTGGGGCAAGAATTTACAAGCAGGGTTTTTGCCATGTACACCACCCCCACAGCCAGAGTACGAGTAAACGGGTCCCTATCTGCCCCCTTTCACATCACCAATGGAACCAGACAGGGCTGCCCCCTCTCCCCACTCCTATTTGCCTGTGCGATTGAAGCACTAGCCCACAAAGTTCGTAATCAGCCACTAATCACAGGCATACAAACTCAAAATTCACACCACAAAATAATGCTTTATGCAGATGACGTCCTGTTCTGTATCACAAACCCACTTACCACTATTCCTCATATTCTCCAATTACTAGACGAATTCGGAGTCGTATCTAACTTCTTAATTAATAAGAAAAAGTCGGAAATCATGAACATAAATCTCCCCCAGGAAGATTTAGACACAATCAAACCAATATGTCCATTCAGATGGCAGCCCACATCACTCCGATATTTGGGTATTCACCTAACCCCAACCCCGGACCACTTATTTGCCTTAAATCACAAACCCCTCCTCTCCAAAATAATAACGGATCTCTCATCCTGGAAAAAAAC